>NC_060180.1:69089884-69124884 GCF_021184085.1 Oncorhynchus gorbuscha
AGACAGAGAGAGAGAGAGACACACAGAGAGAGAGACAGAGAGAGAGAGAGACACACAGAGAGAGAGAGAGAGACACACAGAGAGAGAGACAGAGAGAGAGACAGACACACAGAGAGAGATTGGGTGGTATTCAGATTTTCATACCATCATACCGTTCCTGCATCATATTGGGATATACGGTATTACGGAACTTTTTTTACGCACAAAACTGCTTAAGGAAAAGGGATCTTCTTAGCAAACCAAATGCATAGCTGGAGTCCTGAGCTGCATATAATTTATTTGACACGTCTTACATTTGTTTATAGTTATACTTAACTTGTGATCTAAGCGGTGGCGTAGCACGCACCCAGCAAGATGGAGTTTGCCAAAAGGCACCTAAAGACTCTCAGACCATAAGAAACAAAATTCTCTGGTCTGATGAAAACAAGATGTAACTCTTTGGCCTGAATGCCAATCATCACGTCTGGAGGAAACCTGACACCATCCCCACGGTGAAGCATGGTGGTGGCAGCATCATGCTGTGGGGAAGTGTTTTGGTGGCAGGGACTGGGAGACTAGTCAGGATTGAGGGAAAGATGAGCAGAGCAAAGTACAGAGAGATCCTTGATGAAAACCTGCTCCAGAGCGCTCAGAATCCTCAGACTGGGGGTGAAGGTTCACTTTCCAACAAGACAATGACCCTAAGCACACAGCCAAGACAACACAGGAGTGGCTTTGAGACAAGTCTCTGAATGTCCTTGACTGGCCCCGCCAGAGTCCGGACTTGAACCCAATCGAACATCTCTGGAGAGACCTGAAAATAAAATAGCTCCCCATCCAACCTGACAGAGCTTGAAAGGTTTGGCAGAGAAGAATGGGAGAAACTCCCCAAATACAGGTGTGCCAAGCTTGTAGGGTCAAACCCAAGCAGACTTGAGGCTGTAATCACTGCCAAAGGTGCTTCAACAAAGTACTGAGTAAAGTGTCTGAATACTTATGAAAATGTGACATTTCACATTTTACATTTGCAACGTCACAAAATGTGGAAAAAGTCAAAGGGGCCCGAATACTTCCCCACTTTGCTCCGTTTTATCAGACATTTTCTGTGTTGTCCTCTGTTGTGAGGGATCATCGTATGACGTTAAAGTGCAGACCGCCAGCTTTAATTTGAGGGTATTTTCATCCGTATCGGGTGAACCGTTTAGAAATTGCAGCACTTTACGTACACAGTACCCCCCCCCCCCCAGGGGAGCAAAAGTATTAAGACAAATTCACTTATGTGTATTAAAGTAACGAAAGTAGTCAAAAGGTAAGTATTTGTTCCCATTTTCACAGCTCGCAATGACTAAATCAGACTTGTGACACATTTGTTGGATCGAGTTGCTCTGTATTTTGGTTGTTTCAGATTATTTTATGAAACCAATGGTTAAATAATGTACTGTGAGAGACACAGAGAAGAGTGAATAGTGCATCTAAGATTTAGATGCACTGTTGTAAAGTGACTGTTCCACTGGATGTCATAAGGTGAATGCACCAATTTGTAAGTCGCTCTGGATAAGAGCGTCTGCTAAATGACTTAAATGTAATGTAATGTAATGCACTGTGTCATTTTGGAGTCACTTTTAATTGTAAGTAAGAACTGAATATGTTTCTAAACACTTCTACATTACCGTGACTGCTACCTTGATTACAGATAATACTGAATGAATGGTGAATAACGATGATAGAGAAACACAGACCGATAGAGAGGATTGGTGCTGGTATCACACACTCATAGAAAAAAGGCTTCTTCGGCTGTTCCCAAAGGAGAACCCTTTTTGGTTACAGGTGGAAACCTTTTTGGTTCCAGGTAGAACCCATGTGGGTTCCATGTAGAACCCTTTCTACAGAGGTTTCTACATGGAACCCAAATAGGTTCTACCTGGAACCAAAAAGGGTTCTTCAAAGGGTTCTCTTATGGGGACAACTGAAGAACCCTTTAAGATGCTAGATAGCACCTTGTTTCTAAGAGTGCAGAGATGGCGAGACACAAACGAGACCGATAGAGATTGAGAGGGATGGTGCTGGTATCACAGACAGACAGAGAGCGGGAGAGAGATGGATGGTGTGACTATCCCAGAGGTAGTGAGAGGGGGCCTCTCATCACAAAGGCGGTGAGAGGGGGCCTCTCATCACAGGGAGAGAGAGAGAGCGATAAAAGACCTCTCACAGCAGGCTCTGTCCTCCACTCAGTGGCAGATCTCTATCTCTCCATTTACTCTCACACAGTCAAGAGAAATACAGCCATCCCATCGCTCCAACGGTCTCTGACAGTGTCCCAAATGCCACCTTATTCCCTACGTAGCGCAGTACTTAGTGTCCTAAATAGGGAATAGGGGGCCACTTAGGACACACATCTATCTCAGCAGCAAACTCATACGGAGAGTGGACATTTGATATTCTACAGACAGCAAGGAGTTCCCCCCTGCTGCCTCTGTCGCCCTGGGCTCGCACTTATGGGGCGGGGGTGTTTAGGTCTGGGCTATGTTCATTAGGGCACACCGTAGCAAAACACTGAAAAATTAGTCTTTCCTATTGCACAAGATCAGAAAATACCTCCCTGTTTCACTCCGGTTGGATAATTTTCTTCAGTTTCGTGCCTAATGAACACAACCCTGGTTTCCTATCTCAAACGGTTTGTTCTGTGTGACGAATGACAGGGTAAAAAAGCACTGTATAAATAAAATGTATTATTATTATTATTATTATTATTATTAAAATGTAATTTGAGTCGAAGGGAGACATTTAATTTAGGATTTTAGAGGCTCCTTTCCGCCCACAGTGTCAAAACAGATTCCTTCTTGGTAACCCCACTGGGCATACTCTGGTTGAGTCAATGTCGTTTCCATTTCATCTTAAGGACCACTGAACTGTACCCAGTGGGTGTGGCTTTGGGTACAGTGGGTGTGGCTTTGGGTACAGTGGGTGTGGCTTTAAAACAGCAATGACGGTGGGGGCATGGGCAGATTTAGTACACTAAAGTCACCGTTGTTTTTATGTTAGTTTAATGTAACGTTATTTCAATGTAACTTGATGTCGTCTCCACGTTATTTCAATGTAACTGGTACGCTGTATCAATGTCGAAACCGATTTGCAGAATGTCACCAACCAACAGCATTAGTCTTGCATTAAGAGCATGCTTCAATTTTTAGTTAATCCCACACGCGTTACATTTAGTTAATCCCACACGCGTTACATTTAGTTAATCCCACACGCGTTACATTTAGTTAATCGCACATGCGTTACATTTAGTTAATCCCACATGCGTTACATTTAGTTAATCCCACATGAGTTACATTTAGTTAATCCCACACGCGTTACATTTAGTTAATCCCACACGTGTTACATTTTGTTAATCCCACACGCGTTACATTTAGTTAATCCCACATGCGTTACATTTAGTTAATCCCACACGCGTTACATTTTGTTAATCCCTCATGCGATACGTTTAGTTAATCCCTCATTCATTATGTTAAATTAATCCCTCATTCATTATGTTAAATTAATCCCTCATTCATAATGCATTCAAAGACAACCTAAGTGATACTGGAAAGAGCTGTGTGCATTCTTTAATTCTTCAAAGAGTTCACCCAATTATTCCCTAATTATACCGGTTGTTACACACCTGCAAGAAGCAGACTCAGACATGCAGCTGCCATTCTTATTTCACAGTTATAGACTGAAAATCCTTACATTACTTGCTTTTTGAGTGTAGAATGTAGCACGCCATACCAGACCAGACAATACCAGATCAGACCATACTAGACCAGACCATACTAGACCAGACCATACCAGATCAGACCATACTAGACCAGACCATACCAGATCAGACCATATTAGACCAGACCATACTGGACCAGACCATACTAGACCATACTAGACCATACTAGACCAGACCATACTAGACCAGACCATACTAGAACAGACCATACTAGACCAGACCATACTAGACCAGACCATACTAGACCAGACCATACTAGACCATACTAGACCAGACCATACTAGACCAGACCATAACAGATCAGACCAGACCATACTAGATCTCAGACCATACTAGACCAGACCATACTAGACCAGACCATACCAGATCAGACCATACTAGACCAGACCATACCAGATCAGACCATATTAGACCAGACCATACTGGACCAGACGATACTAGACCATACTAGACCATACTAGACCAGACCATACTAGACCAGACCATACTAGAACAGACCATACTAGACCAGACCATACTAGACCATACTAGACCAGACCAGACCATACTAGACCAGACCATACTAGACCAGACCATACTAGACCATACTAGACCAGACCATACTGGACCAGACCATACTAGACCATACTAGACCATACTAGACCAGACCATACTAGACCAGACCATACTAGAACAGACCATACTAGACCAGACCATACTAGACCAGACCATACTAGACCAGACCATACTAGACCAGACCATACTAGACCAGACCATACTAGACCATACTAGACCAGACCATACTAGACCAGACCATAACAGATCAGACCAGACCATACTAGATCTCAGACCATACTAGACCAGACCATACTAGACCAGACCATTACTAGACCAGACCATACTAGACCAAACCATACCAGATCAGACCATACTAGATCTCAGACCATACTAGATCTCAGACCATACTAGATCAGACCATACTAGACCAGACTATACTAGACCAGACCATACTAGACCAGACCATACCAGACCATACTAGACCAGACCATACTAGACCAGACCATACTAGACCAGACCATACTAGACCAGACAATACTAGACCAGACCAGACCATACTAGACCAGACCATACTAGACCAGACCATACTAGACCAGACCATACTAGACCAGACCATACTAGACCAGACCAGACCAGACCATACTAGACCAGACCATACTAGACCAGACCATACTAGACCAGACCAGACCAGACCAGACCATACTAGACCAGACCATACTAGACCAGACCATACTAGACCAGACCATACTAGACCATACTAGATCTCAGACCATACTAGATCAGACCATACTAGACCAGACCATACTAGACCAGACCATACTAGACCAGACCATACTAGACCAGACCATACTAGACCAGAGCAGACTAGACCAGACCATACCAGACCATACTAGACCAGAGCAGACTAGACCAGACCATACTAGACCAGACCATACTAGACCAGACCAGACTAGACCAGACCATACTAGACCAGACCATACTAGACCAGACCATACTAGACCAGACCATACTAGACCAGACCATACTAGACCATACTAGACCAGACCATACTAGACCAGACCATACTAGACCAGACCATACTAGACCAGACCATACTAGACCAGAGCAGACCATACTAGACCAGACCATACTAGACCAGACCATACTAGACCAGACCATACTAGACCAGAGCAGACTAGACCAGACCATACTAGACCAGAGCAGACTAGACCAGAGCAGACTAGACCAGACCATACTAGACCAGACCATACTAGACCAGACCATACTAGACCAGAGCAGACTAGACCAGACCATACTAGACCAGACCATACTAGACCAGACCATACTAGACCAGACCATACTAGACCAGACCATACTAGACCATACTAGACCAGACCATACTAGACCAGACCATACTAGACCAGACCATACTAGACCAGACCATACTAGACCATACTAGACCAGACCATACTAGACCAGACCATACTAGACCAGACCATACTAGACCAGACCATACTAGACCAGAGCAGACTAGACCAGACCATACCAGATCAGACCATACTAGACCAGACCATACCAGATCAGACCATACTAGACCAGACCATACTAGACCAGACCATACCAGATCAGACCATACTAGACCAGACCATACTAGACCAGACCATACTAGACCAGACCATACTAGACCAGACCATACTAGACCAGACCATACCAGATCAGACCATACTAGACCAGACCATACTAGACCAGACCATACTAGACCAGACCATACTAGACCAGACCATACTAGACCAGAGCAGACTAGACCAGACCATACTAGACCATACCATACTAGACCAGACCAGACCATACTAGACCAGACCATACTAGACCAGAGCAGACTAGACCAGACCATACTAGACCAGACCATACTAGACCAGACAATACTGGACCAGACCATACTAGACCAGACCATACTAGACCAGAGCAGACTAGACCAGACCATACTAGACCATACCATACTAGACCAGACCATACTAGACCAGAGCAGACTAGACCAGACCATACTAGACCATACCATACTAGACCAGACCATACCAGACCAGACCAGACCATACTAGACCAGACCATACTAGACCAAAGCAGACTAGACCAGACCATACTAGACCAGACCATACTAGACCAGACCATACTAGACCATACTAGACCATACTAGACCAGACCATACTAGACCAGACCATACTAGACCAGACCATACTAGACCAGACCATACTAGACCAGAGCAGACTAGACCAGACCATACTAGACCATACTAGACCAGACCAGACCAGACCATACTAGACCAGACCATACTAGACCAGACCATACTAGACCAGACCATACTAGACCAGACCAGACCATACTAGACCAGACCATACTAGACCAGACCATACTAGACCAGACCATACTAGACCAGACCAGACCATACTAGACCAGACCATACTAGACCAGACCAGACCATACTAGACCAGACCATACTAGACCAGACCAGACCATACTAGACCAGAGCAGACTAGACCAGAGCAGTGGCTAAAGCAGAAAAGAGCAGCACAGATAAAGTACAAAGAGCCTTCAGAAAGTATTCACACCTCTTGACACATCGTTGTGTTACAGCCTGAATTCAAAATGGGTTAAATAGATGTTTCTACTCATGACAAAGTGAAAACGTGTTTTTAGAAATGTTTGCAAATGTATTTCTCATTTCACTAAGTATTCACACCCTCTGAGTCAATACATGTTAGAATCACCATTGTCTGGGATTACAGCTGTGAGGGTTTCTGGGTAAATCTCTAAGAACCTTCCACACCTGGATTGTACAACATTTGCCTGTTATTATTTAAAAATTCTTCAAGCTCTGTCAAATGGGTTGTTAATCATTGCTCAACAACCATTTGCAGGTTTCAAGTAGATTGAAGTCAACACTGGAACTCGGCCACTCTTGAACATTCACTGTCTTCTTGGTAAGCAACTCCAGTGTAGATTTGTCCTTGTGTTTTAGGTTATTGTCCCGCTGAAAGGTGGACTCGTCTCCCAGTGTCTGGTGGAAAGCAGACTGAACCAGGTTTTCCTCTAGGATTTAGCCTGTGCTTAGATCTAATCGTTACTTATCATCAAGCTGATGGGTGTACATTAGCCTCTGGCAGAACGTGGAAACAGAGTATCATGATCATCCTGTCTATCATACTATTACACACATATGTCCAATTCACCATGTGTTCCATTACACACACCACACACACCACACACACAAACACACACAAAGAGAGATACACACACACACACACACACAAAGAGAGATACACACACACACACACACACACAAACCACACACGCACACACACACACACACACACACACACACACACACACACACACACACACACACACACACACACACACACACACACACACACACACACACACACACACACACACACACACACACACACACACACACACACACACCACCTTAATGTATTCATTTCACTGAGGCCAGTGATGAGATTACCACTTACTGTACCAGGCCTTCTACTGATGGAACCATTTGAGATTCAGCTGAGCTGCAGGGATCGTCTTATCTTCATCAATATTAAACCACAGCTTCGTCTTATCTTCATCAATATTAAACCACAGCTTCGTCTTATCTTCATCAATATTAAACCACAGCGTCTTCTTATCTTCATCAATATTAAACCACAGCGTCTTCTTATCTTCATCAATATTAAACCACAGCGTTCTATTTGATTCTGCCGTGTCTTATCAGCATGAACACACACACACACACACACACACACACACACACACACACACACACACACACACACACACACACACACACACACACACACACACACACACACACACACACACACACACACACACACACACACACACAGAGTGTACGTTTCAGTGCAAACACGCACAACACACCACGTGCAACCTACCCCCAATAATCTACTATTCTGCAGTTCAATTATGAAGGAAAGTCCATAAACATGCACATCACACATGAGGAGGTCCGTTAGGAAAATACATGAGCATTTCCAGCTACATGGGTAGAGACGTTCATGTCAGTTGGGGCCTGTAGTAAAATGATTTACTAAAAGGGTTCCAAGAATCTTTAATTCCTCTTCTGGAGTTTGGCGGATGATGATCCAAGGGGAATGTGACATCATTCCCAGCCAATCAGAAGGGCGTGCCCGTGGTGTGACCCAGTTCTCTCTCTCTCTCTCTCCGATTGGACGAGAAGCCGCGGTGATGGGGGTGTTTCCGCCGGCAACAACTACTGCCTCGGAGGTAAAGAGAGACGGAAGACTGGTCGGTCACTCTGCTGCTCACTGTAGGGCTTCCACACTCATACACACACTCAGTATGTTCATACTGTACCCACGGTCCTGTTCGTACCCACAGTCCCGTTCATACTGTACCCAGGGTCCCGTTCATACCCACGGCCCCGTTCATACCCACAGTCCCGTTCATACTGTACCCACGGCCCCGTTCATACCCACAGTCCCGTTCATACTGTACCCACGGCCCCGTTCATACCCACAGTCCCGTTCATACTGTATCCACGGTCCCGTTCATACTGTACCCACGGTCCCCGTTCATACTGTACCCACAGTCCCGTTCATACTGTACCCACGGCCCCGTTCATACCCACAGTCCCGTTCATACTGTACCCACGGTCCCCTTCATACTGTACCCACGGTCCCGTTCATACTGTACCCACGGTCCCCATCATACTGTACCCACGGTCCCCTTCATACTGTACCCAGGGTCCCCTTCATACTGTACCCACGGTCCCGTTCATACTGTATCCACGGTCCCCTTCATACTGTATCCACGGTCCCCTTCATACTGTATCCACGGTCCCCTTCATTCTGTACCCACGGTCCTGTTCGTACCCACGGTCCCGTTCATGTATGTCCTATCTGCCTCTGAGCCCATGCATTCTCACTCACATCAATAAGTGTCACCAGGTTAAGGGACATTTGACTTTCACAGATATTATTCATTGATATACAACCTCCCTGTTCCCCAAGGGCCATACAGTACAGTGATATACAACCTCCCTGTTCCCCAAGGGCCATACAGTATAGTGATATACAACCTCCCTGTTCCCCAAGGGGCCATACAGTACAGTGATATACAACCTCCCTGTTCCCCAAGGGCCATACAGTATATTGATATACAACCTCCCTGTTCCCCAAGGGCCATACAGTACAGTGATATACAACCTCCCTGTTCCCCAAGGGCCATACAGTATAGTAATATACAACCTCCCTGTTCCCCAAGGGGCCATACAGTACAGTGATATACAACCTCCCTGTTCCCCAAGGGGCCATACAGTATAGTAATATACAACCTCCCTGTTCCCCAAGGGCCATACAGTACAGTGATATACAACCTCCCTGTACCCCAAGGGCCATACAGTACAGTGATATATACAACCTCCCTGTTCCCCAAGGGCCATACAGTACAGTGATATACAACCTCCCTGTTCCCCAAGGGGCCATACAGTACAGTGATATACAACCTCCCTGTACCCCAAGGGGCCATACAGTACAGTGATATACAACCTCCCTGTACCCCAAGGGGCCATACAGTACAGTGATATACAACCACCCTGTTCCCCAAGGGCCATACAGTACAGTGATATATACAACCTCCCTATTCCCCAAGGGCCATTGAGGCCACCATAGATCTTTCACTAGTAGAAGGTCACGTTGAAGGAAGTTTAAAGTTTAGACAGGCTGGCCTTGTCCACTGGAGAATGACTCAACAGATAACCTTTTCTACTAATGCCATAGACACATTTACAGAACAAAAGAGAATACTGGGCGATAATGGGGAGAAAGAAGCAGCACACTCATCCACAGGGGAGAGATGACAACGGAGGGAGAGATGATAGAGAGGGGGAAGAGAGGTACGTTTTCTTCCATAGTGATGTCAGTATTATGACCACACGTACAACCAGGACTATGAAGGACAAAGGGTGAGATAGAGGAGAGAGAGAAAGGAGAAAGAAGAGTTATTGTTCATGGTGTGGCCAGACAGTTATGAAGACCACACTTATCCAGCCAGGATTATCGGGGAGAAGGGATGCTGAAGCATGAATCACACTATCATCTGGTCCTACCCAGACCTGTATTGTATGTGCACTAGTCTAGCAAGCAAACTCCTTGTGACTAACATTATAATGCCATACAATAAATAATTAGAAAAAAAGGTACTACTGTAACCTAAAAGGGTTCTGTCCCCATAGGAAAACCCTTTGAAAAACCCTTGATGGTTCCAGGTAGAACCCTTTTGGGATCCATGTAGAACCCTCGTGGAAAGGGTTCTACGTACAGGGTTTTACCTGGAACCAAAAAGTGTTCTCCCATGGGACAGTCGCGGCTGTCCCCATAGTAGTATGGTCATTTGACCAGTTTCTCATTAGAAGCTAAATAATCCCACAGTAACAGGACATGTACATTATTGTTTGGATTATAATTCTTGGACATTTTTTGTAGAGATTGATAAATGTTTTGTTGGGGCAAATCAAGCCTGAAATGTTAAAGAAGCCTTTTTAAATAAATGTTTTGTTGGGGCAAATCAAGCCTGAAATGTTAAAGGGGAAATGACAAACCTTAGAAGCCTTTTTAAATATCAAATTCACTCCTGCATCAATAGTGTGATCAAATTAAGAACCTACATCTGTACATACAGTACATTTAGGGTTGCAAAAATTCTGGTAATATTCCCAAGATTCCCTGGTTTTCCAGAAATACTAGTTGAGAAATTCCTGGTGAAACGATGGAATAAGAAGGAAATCTGAGATTCCTCCAAATATGAGTTCTGGAAAACCTGGGAATTTTGCAACTGTAGTCAGAAGGGTTAAACTAACTCCTACAGTACAGTCAAAAGGGTTAAACTAACTCCTACAGTACAGTCAAAAGGGTTAAACTAACTCCTACAGTACAGTCAGAAGGGTTAAACTAACTCCTACAGTACAGTCAAAAGGGTTAAACTAACTCCTACAGTACAGTCAGAAGGGTTAAACTAACTCCTACAGTACAGTCAAAGGGTTAAACTAACTCCTACAGTACAGTCAGAAGGGTTAAACTAACTCCTACAGTACAGTCAGAAGGGTTAAACTAACTCCTACAGTACAGTCAAAAGGGTTAAACTAACTCCTACAGTACAGTCAGAAGGGTTAAACTAACTCCTACAGTACAGTCAAAAGGTTTAAACTAACTCCTACAGTACAGTCAGAAGGGTTAAACTAACTCCTACAGTACAGTCAGAAGGGTTAAACTAACTCCTACAGTACAGTCAGAAGGGTTCAACTAACTCCTACAGTACAGTCAGAAGGGTTAAACTAACTCCTACAGTACAGTCAGAAGGGTTAAACTAACTCCTACAGTACAGTCAGAAGGGTTCAACTAACTCCTACATTACAGCCAGAAGGGTTAAACAAACTCCTACACTGCATTCAGAAGGGTTGGCTACACTAACTCCGACTCTGCATTCAGAAGTGTTGGCTAAACTAACTCCTACATTACAGCCAGAAGGGTTAAACTAACTCCTACATTACAGCCAGAAGGGTTAAACTAACTCCTACATTGCATTCATTTACATTTACATTTAAGTCATTTAGCAGACGCTCTTATCCAGAGCGACTTACAAATTGGTGCATTCACCTTATGACAACCAGTGGAACAGCCACTTTACAATAGTGCATCTAAATCTTTTAAGGGGGGTGAGAAGGATTACTTTATCCTATCCTAGGTATTCCTTAAAGAGGTGGGGTTTCAGGTGTCTCCGGAAGGTGGTGATTGACTCCGCTGTCCTGGCGTCGTGAGGGAGTTTGTTCCACCATTGGGGGGCCAGAGCAGCGAACAGTTTTGACTGGGCTGAGCGGGAACTGTACTTCCTCAGTGGTAGGGAGGCGAGCAGGCCAGAGGTGGATGAACGCAGTGCCCTTATTTGGGTGTAGGGCCTGATCAGAGCCTGGAGGTACTGTGGTGCCGTTCCCCTCACAGCTCCGTAGGCAAGCACCATGGTCTTGTAGCGGATAAGAGCTTCAACTGGAAGCCAGTGGAGAGAGCGGAGGAGCGGGGTGACGTGAGAGAACTTGGGAAGGTTGAACACCAGACGGGCTGCGGCGTTCTGGATGAGTTGTAGGGGTTTAATGGCACAGGCAGGGAGCCCAGCCAACAGCAAGTTGCAGTAATCCAGACGGGAGATGACAAGTGCCTGGATTAGGACCTGCACCGCTTCCTGTGTGAGGCAGGGTCGTACTCTGCGGATGTTGTAGAGCATGAACCTACAGGAACGGGCCACCGCCTTGATTCAGAAGGGTTGGCTAAACTAACTCCTACACTGCATTCAGAAGGGTTGGCTACACTAACTCCTACTCTGCATTCAGAAGGGTTGGCTAAACTAACTCCTACTCTGCATTCAGAAGGGTTGGCTAAACTAACTCCTACAGTACAGCCAGAAGGGTTGGCTAAACTAAATGCTACAGCGCATTCAGAAGGGTTGGTTAAACTAACTCCTACACTGCATTCAGAAGGGTTGGCTAAACTAACTCCTACACTGCATTCAGAAGGGTTGGCTAAACTAACTCCTACACTGCATTCAGAAGGGTTGGCTAAACTAACTCCTACACTGCATTCAGAAGGGTTGGCTAAACTAACTCCTACACTGCATTCAGAAGGGTTGGCTAAACTAACTCCTACAATGCATTCAAAAGTGTTGGTTACACTAACTCCTACTCTGCATTCAGAAGGGTTGGCTAAACTAACTCCTACCGTACAGCCAGAAGGGTTGGCTAAACTAACTCTTCTGACTTCTTCTGCATTTTATTAAGTAAAAGCCATTTTCTAAAATTGATTAAATTATAATTTTTCCTCTAACTACTCCACACAATACCCCATAATGACAAAGCGAAAACAGATTTTAGAAATGTGTGGTAATTTATTAAAAATAAAAACAGAAATATCTTATTTACATACACCACCATTCAAAAGTTTGAGGTCACACCAACTTGTCCTTGTTTTTGAAAGAAAATCACATTTTTTGTCCATTAAAATAACATCAAATTGATCATAAATACAGTGTAGATATTGTAAATGTTGTAAATGACTGTAAATGGCAGATTTTTTATTGAATATCTACATAGGCGTACAGGTGCCCATTATCAGCAACCATCACTCCTGTGTTCCAATGGCACGTTGTTTTAGCTAATCCAAGTTTATAATTTTAAATGGCTAATTGATCATTAGAAAACTATTTTGCATTTATGTTAGCACAGCTGAAAACTGTTGTTCTAAATACAGAAGCAATAAAACTGGCCTTCTTTAGAATAGTTGAGTATCTGGAGCATCAGCGTTTGTGGGTTCAATTACAGGCTCAAAATGGCCAGAAACAAAGACCTTTCTTCTGAAACTCGTCAGTCTATTCTTGAATGAAGGCTATTCCATGCGAGAAATTGCCAACAAACTGAAGGTCTCGTACAACGCTGTGTACTACTCCCGTCACAGAACAGCGCAAACTGGACCTAAACAGAATAGAAAGAGGAATGGGAGGCCCCAGTGCACAACTGAGCAAGGGGACATGTACATTAGAGTGTCTAGTTTGAGAAACAGACGCCTCACAAGTCCTCAACTGGCAGCTTCATTAAATAGTACCAGCAAAACACCAGTCTCAACGTCAACCTCAGTGCATGTCAGAGCAAAAAACAAGAAATTAGGTCAAAGGAATTGTCCGTAGAGCTCTGTGACGGGATTGCATCGATGCACAGATCTGGGTAAGGGTACCAAAATATTTCTGCAGTTATTGAAGGTCACCAAGAAGACAGTGGCCTCCATCATTCTTAAATGGAAGAAGCTTGGAACCACAAAGACGCTGCCTAGAGCTGGCCAACTGGCCAAACTGAGCAATTGGGGGAGAAGGGCCTTGGTCAGGGAGGTGAACAAGAACCCGATGGTCACTCTGACAGAGCTCCAGAGTTCCTCTGTGGAGATGGGATGAGCCTTCCAGAAGGACAACCATCTCTGCAGCACTCCACCAATCAGGCCTTTAAGGGAGAGTGGCCAGACGGAAGCCATTCCTCAGTAAAAGGCACATGACAGCCAGCTTGGAGTTTGCCAAAAGGCCCCTAAAGGACTCTCAGACCATGACAAACAAGATTCTCTGGTCTGATGAAACCAAGATTGAACTCTTTGGCCTGAACGCCAAGCTTCACATCTGAAGGAAACCTGGCACCATTCCTACGGTGAAGCATGGTGGCGGCAGCATCATGCTGTGGGGGTGTTTTTCAGCAGCAGGGACTAGAAGACTAGTCAGTATTGAGGGAAAGATGAACGGTGCAAAGTACAGAAAGAACCTTGAAAACCTGCTCCAGAGCACTCAGGACCTCAGACTGGGGCAAAGGTTCACCTTCCAACAGGCAAACGACCCTAAGCACATTGGCAAGACAACACAGGTGTGGCTTTGGGAAAAAAACTTCTGAACATCCTTGAGTGGCCCAGCCAGAGCCCGGACTTGAACCCGATCGAACATCTATGGAGAGACCTGCAAATAAAATAGCTCCCCATCCAACCTGACAGAGCTTGAAAGGATTGGCAGAGAAGAATGGGAGAAACTCCCCAAATACAGGTGTGCCAAGCTTGTAGCGTCATACCCAAGAAGACTTGAGGCTGTAATCGCTGCCAAAGGTGCTTTAACAAAGTACTGAGTAAAAGGGTCTGAATACTTATGTAAATGATAAATGTCAGTATTTTATTTTTTAATAAATTTGCAAAATTTTAAAAAAACTGTTTTTGCTTTGTCATTATGGGGGATTGTGTATAGATTGATGACAAAAAATACAATTTAATCCATTTTAGAATAAGTCTGTAACATAACCAAAAATGGAAAAGAGTTGAGGGTTCTGAATGTTTTCTGAATACAATGTACATACAGATGTGGGACAATGCTAGAAGTAAACAGGACAGTTAAGATTAAAGATATGACCTAAAAGACATCATTCTCATCATTATCCGAGTAAAAAGCAAAAGGCTCTCCTATGGGATAACATTGCTTGTTCTTCTGTTCTATACCAGACATACGGAGATCTTGTTAAACTGAACTGATCTTTTGTTCCAGGGACTTCACCAGCGGGACATGGGAGCCTGCCGGTTCAATTTCACCAGCAGGACATGGGAGCCTGCCGGTTCAATTTCACCAGCAGGACATGGGAGCCTGCCGGTTCAATTTCACCAGCAGGACATGGGAGCCTGCCGGTTCAATTTCACCAGCAGGACATGGGAGCCTGCCGGTTCAATTTCACCAGCAGGACATGGGAGCCTGCCGGTTCAATTTCACCAGCAGGACATGGAGCCTGCCGGTTCAATTTCACCAGCAGGACGTGGGAGCCTGCCGGTTCAATTTCACCAGCAGGACATGGGAGCCTGCCGGTTCAATTTCACCAGCAGGACGTGGGAGCCTGCCGGTTCAATTTCACCAGCAGGACGTGGGAGCCTGCCGGTTCAATTTCACCAGCAGGACGTGGGAGCCTGCCGGTTCAATTTCACCAGCGGGACATATTGGACTCGTCAGTGTATCTGGAGCTATCGTAGCTGGTTAAAATTGTATAACTTGCAGTGAACACACAAACAGATACATACAGACAGACACATGCACATGTGCCAGTAAAAGTTCAATAAGGGAGCACAGTGGACACATTATTTTGTCTAGTACCCAGAGATCCCATGAGACAGGCGTGCTCCTTCCTGCTGAGAAGACTTCAGTGCCTGTGTGTGTTATTCACAGAGAGAGAGAGCAAGGGAGAGAGAGAGAGAGAGAGAGAGAGAGAGAGAGAGAGAGAGAGAGAGAGAGAGAGAGAGAGAGAGAGAGAGAGAGAGAGAGAGAGAGGGATGGAGGCAGAGCGAGAGAGAGGGAGAGAGTGAGAGACGGGACAGAGACAGCAAGAGAGAAAGAGGCAGAGGGAGAGGGGGAGAAAGAGGGAGGCAGAGAGAGAGGGGCAGAGAGAGGCAGAGAGAGAGAGAGAGAGAGAGAGAGAAAGAGAGAGAGAGAAAGAGCAGAGAGAGAGAGGCAGAGAGAGAGGCAGAGAGAGAGAATGAGAGAGACAGCGAGAGAGAGTGATGCAAATTGGGGAGAGAGAGAGAGTGAGAGAGAGGCAGTGAGAGAGAGAGAGCGAGAGAGAGAGAGGGGGAGGGAAGCAGGGAGAGAGGGAGAGGGGGGGCCGAGAGAGGGGGCAGAGAGAGAGGGGGGCAGAGAGAGAGAGAAGGGGCAGTGAGAGAGAACGAGACAGAGAGAGAAAACGAGACAGAGATAGGATGCATAGTGGGGAGAGAGGCAGAGAGAGAGAGAGAGAAAGGCAGAGAAAGAGAGAGAGAGAGAGAGAGAGAGAGGCCGAGAGAGAGAGTGGCTGAGAGAGAGAGTGGCTGAGAGAGAGAGAGTGCGTGAGGCAGAGATTGAGAGAGAGAGCGAGAGAAAGAGGTTAGGAGAGAGAGGCCGAGAGAGAGAGAGAGAGGCAGAGAGAGAGAGAGGCAGAGAGAGAAAAAGAGAGAGATATGTGGAAGGCAGGATTCAACTAAATGCATAACTTTACTTGTGGATGGCTCAATTAGAAAAACGCCTCGCCGCAATTTACTTGCTGAATGGAGTGGAGAGAGTTATGTTTCCAAGAGGGAGCACAACAGTCTCAAGAGTCCAGGGTTTCCGTTAGCTGGTAATAGCCGGCTTTTGCCTCACATGTTTTTTTAAAGCCAATCCATAAAATTGACACCAGCCAATTGTCCGGGATAAAAAAAAACGAAACATTGCAAAATAATGTTTTTTTTTTTGCCTATTTACTGATGGGAATACCAGGTAATGAAAAACATTTGGCCGGTCATGCTTATCGATCTATGGGTTAATTTGCATACTTTTGGGGAATTACATTTGGCGCGTGTATATTCATTATGTATCTTATTTATCACATTAACAAACAGCTAACAGATACAGAGCAGTTAAGTGGGATCTGTCAGCTTTAAGTGGGATATCTGTCTGCTTTAAGTGGGATATCTGTCTGCTTTAAGTGGGATATCTGTCAGCTTTAAGTGGGATATCTGTCAGCTTTAAGTGGGATATCTGTCTGCTTTAAGTGGGATATCTGTCTGCTTTAAGTGGGATATCTGTCTGCTTTAAGTGGGATATCTGTCTGCTTTATCTGTCAGCTTTAAGTGGGAATCTGTGCTTTAAGGATATCTGTCTGCTTTAAGTGGGATATCTGTCTGCTTTAAGTGGGATATCTGTCTGCTTTAAGTGGGATATCTGTCTGCTTTAAGTGGGATATCTGTCTGCTTTAAGTGGGATATCTGTCTGCTTTAAGTGGGATATCTGTCTGCTTTAAGTGGGATATCTGTCTGCTTTAAGTGGGATATCTGTCTGCTTTAAGTGGGATATCTGTCTGCTTTAAGTGGGATATCTGTCAGCTTTAAGAGGGATATCTGTCTGCTTTAAGTGGGATATCTGTCTGCTTTAAGTGGGATATCTGTCTGCTTTAAGTGGGATATCTGTCTGCTTTAAGTGGGATATCTGTCTGCTTTAAGTGGGATATCTGTCAGCTTTAAGAGGGATATCTGTCTGCTTTAAGTGGGAGATCTGTCTGCTTTTCTTCAGATTTGGTCAATTGTTCAGGAGAATTCAGGGTACTAAATTAAATCAAATGAATTTATATAGCCATTCTTACATCAGCTGATATCTCAAAGTGCTGTACAGAAACCCAGCCTAAAACCCCAAAACAGCAAGCAATACAGGTGTAGATGCACGGTATCATACTACAGTATTATACTACAGAATTATAATACAGTATTATACTACAGTATTATACCACTGCAGTCATGGTTTCTTAAATATCAGATCTAGCATTAGGAAACCCGACCAACATAACTCCCAATCCAAACATGAGAGCATCCATATTCTGTAGTCGTCACCTCACTCACTCAAGTCCCCAGACAAAAATTTGACTGTAATGACAGAGGGACTTTTGTCTGAGCTGCGGGAGTTGTGTCACAGCAACAGCGGTTCACTTCCTAATATGGACACCTTCCTATATACTCTACAAGCCCAGCAGTGTTTCAGCTCTAGGGGACTTCCTAATATGGACACCTTCCTTTATACTCTACAAGCCCAGCAGTGTTTCAGCTCTAGGGGACTTCCTAATATGGACACCTTCCCCAGCAGTGTTTCAGCTATTCCTAATATGGACACCTTCCTATATACTCTACAAGCCCAGCAGTGTTTCAGCTCTAGGGGACTTCCTAATATGGACACCTTACTTTATATTCTACAAGCCCAGCAGTGTTTCAGCTCTAGGGGACTTCCTAGTATGCATGCCAGGGGCCCTGGCCTGGACTCACCAGGAGAGGCGGTCTGAAGGGGTCAATGGAGAAATCAGAATGAGAAAGGGATTAGTGTAGGATAGAGAGGCTCTCTATGGACCCAGACTGACAGGATAGAGAGGCTCTCTATGGACCCAGACTGACAGGATAGAGAGGCTCTCTATGGACCCAGACTGACAGGATAGAGAGGCTCTCTATGGACCCAGACTGACAGGATAGAGAGGCTCTCTATGGACCCAGACTGACAGGATAGAGAGGCTCTCTATGGACCCAGACTGACAGGATAGAGAGGCTCTCTATGGACCCAGACTGACAGGATAGAGAGGCTCTCTATGGACCCAGCCTGACAGGATAGAGAGGCTCTCTATGGACCCAGACTGAAAGGATAGAGAGGCTCTCTATGGACCCAGACTGACAGGATAGAGAGGCTCTCTATGGACCCAGACTGAAAGGATAGAGAGGCTCTCTATGGACCCAGACTGAAAGGATAGAGAGGCTCTCTATGGACCCAGACTGAAAGGATAGAGAGGCTCTCTATGGACCCAGACTGAAAGGATAGAGAGGCTCTCTATGGACCCAGACTGACAGGATAGAGAGGCTCTCTATGGACCCAGACTGAAAGGATAGAGAGGCTCTCTATGGACCCAGACTGAAAGGATAGAGAGGCTCTCTATGGACCCAGACTGACAGGATAGAGAGGCTCTCTATGGACCCAGACTGACAGGATAGAGAGGCTCTCTATGGACCCAGACTGACAGGATAGAGAGGCTCTCTATGGACCCAGACTGACAGGATAGAGAGGCTCTCTATGGACCCAGACTGACAGGATAGAGAGGCTCTCTATGGACCCAGACTGAAAGGATAGAGAGGCTCTCTATGGACCCAGACTGACAGGATAGAGAGGCTCTCTATGGACCCAGACTGACAGGATAGAGAGGCTCTCTATGGACCCAGACTGAAAGGATAGAGAGGCTCTCTATGGACCCAGACTGACAGGATAGAGAGGCTCTCTATGGACCCAGACTGAAAGGATAGAGAGGCTCTCTATGGACCCAGACTGAAAGGATAGAGAGGCTCTCTATGGACCCAGACTGAAAGGATAGAGAGGCTCTCTATGGACCCAGACTGACAGGATAGAGAGGCTCTCTATGAACCCGGGCTAACTACGGCTTAAAAACCTGACAAGCTACACTGAGCAAAAATATAAACACAACATGTAAAGTGTGTGTCTAATGTGTCACAAGCTAAAATAAAATATCCCAAAAATGCACAAAAAGCTTATTTCTCACAAATGTTGCCCACAATTGTTTTCACATCCCTTTCAGTGAAAATTTCTCCATTGCCAAGATAATCCATCCACTGCATGATCATTACACAGGTGCACCTTGTGCTGGGGACAATAAAAGGCCACTGTAAATTGTGCAGTTTTGTCACACAACACAATGCCAAAGATGTCTGAAGTTTTGCATTGAATGTTCATTTCTCTACCATAACCCACCTCCAATGTTATTTTAGAGCATTTGGCAGTACGTCCAACTAGCCTCAAAAACCACAGACCACGTGTACGAAGTCGTGTGGGCGAGCGGTTTGCTGATGTCAACGTTGTGAACAGAGTGCCCCCTGGTGATGGTGGGTTTTTGGTATGGGCAGGCATAAGCTACGGAAAACAAACACAATTGCATTTTATCGATGTCAATTTGAATGCACAGAGATACCATGATGAGATCCTGAGGCCCATTGTCGTGTTTTTCATCCGTCGCCATCACCTCAGGTTTCAGCATGATAATGCTCTGCCCCATGTCGCAAGGATCTGTACATGTCCCAGTTTTTCAATGGCCTGCAAACTCACCAGACATGTCACCCATTGAGCATGTTTGGGATGCTCTGGATCGATGCGTTCGACAGCATGTTTCAGATCCCGCCAATATCGAGCAACTTCACACAGCCATTGAAGAGGAGTGGGACAACATTCCACAGGCCACAATCAACAGCCTGATCAACACTATGTGAAGGAGATGTATCGTGCTACATGAGGCAAATGGTGATCACACCAGATACTGACTTGTTTTCAAAGCCACGCCACTACTTTTAATTAAGGTATCTGTGCGTTGGACTAGTAACCGAAAGGTTGCAAGTTCGAATCCCCGAGCTGACAAGGTACAAATCTGTCGTTCTGCCCCTGAACAGGCAGTTAACCCAACTGTTCCTAGGCCGTCATTGTAAATAAGAATTTGTTCTTAACTGACTTGCCTAGTTAAATAAAGGTAACATTTTAAAAATTAAAACATATCTGTATTCCCAGTCATGTGCAATCCATAGATTAGGGCCTCATGTATTTATTTCAACTGACTGATGTCCTTATATGAACTGTAACTCAGTAAAATCTTTGAAATCTTTGCAGGTTGCATTTTGATTATTTCAAGAAAGCATTAGATCTTTGCCACTTTGATTCAGACTTCAGACTTCAGCTCATTTAACCATAGGAGTGTTATGGGCAGAGTGGCATAGATGCATTTTACACCTTGGTTCAAAGACACAAAAACACAATCATATACTATATATACTATTTCAAATAATAACTTAAGCTGAGCATGAATGAGTTTACCGGGCGCAATGAGACCACTAGATTAGAAGAAGAAGAAAGAAAACACTAAAAATAATTTCCAAATGGAAAGATTTCTAACAGTATTCGAACCCAGGCCTGGTTTTAAGAGTTTTTTTGTAATTGTCTCTTAGCTCTGCAGCGCTGTAGTAAATGGAGGCTCACAGACCATATCTGGGAGGAGTAAATAGTTGTTTCTGATTTCCAATACACACGGTGTAAATAGGAATGTGGGCTTTCTGAGGAAAAACAAATCGAGCTGATTGAGGTGAAGAAGTGAAATGAAGCCACACAGAAACAAACTCTGGGACTCAAATGATAGTAGGAAAACATACAGCATCCTTTTCTCTCTGCTTTCCCCCCCCCCATCTGAGGGAAATACGACAGGGTTTCTCCCAGTGAAGCTTCCTGCGCCACGGTGGAGCTCCAATCATCCAGTCTCCTGCGGCACAGTCACTACAATCAATTTCTCCTGACGTGCGGGAGAGACGAGGGAGGGAGGGAGGGAAAATGAGAAGCTGAGTCTTTCACGTTGCCTTGTAAAGTAGGGCAGGAGTGTAGTCACGTGTGTGTGTGTGTGTGTGTGTGTGTGTGTGTGTGTGTGTGTGTGTGTGTGTGTGTGTGTGTGTGTGTGTGTGTGTGTGTGTGTGTGCGTGCGTGCGTGCGTGCGTGCGTGCGTGCGTGTGTGTGTGAGAGAGTGTGCAGAGAGGCATCACAGTGACGCGTGATTGGGTAGAGGGGAGGGTGACGCCATCATCCATGGTTGATGGATTGATGCTTGCATCATGCAAGACTGGATTGGGTTGAGTTGTGGAGACTCTTGCTATCGCTATGGTTGCACTGATTGTTAAATTTGATAATTATTTTGCAACCTTTGATTTGGCATCAAAGTCAATGTATTTTCTTAGCAGAGCTGACTTATTCATTGGCCCTTTATTCATTGGAGTCTCAAACGGCACCCTATTCCCTACATGGTGCACTACTTTAGACAGGCTCTGGCCAAAAGTAGTGCACTAGGCAACAGGGTGTAATTTGGGAGCCGTTGTGTCCTCCGTCGTCAGAAGATCAATCAAACGGAGAAAAGAACCCCCAAAATGCCCCATAATGGAGGAAACAGAGAACTGTTATCAAAAGAATCCGTTCTATTGGTTCCTTTGACCCCGCACACTCACGGCAGGTCACACGGTCGTGGGCTCATTCAAAGCTCCGTAAAATCCTAACCTGGGACGTGTGTTCAAACACAATGCTGTGAGTAGGGTAACAGCCGTTGCCATTCCTAAAGGGTGTGAATACAAAAACTAAGGAGGCAAAAGACACAAACAGTGGTACTACTACAGCTTAGTGGTTCAAGGGTTAAAGGTCACTGAGAAGAAACACACCCCTTCTTTTCTCACCATAGTGTCCAGGTAAAATCTAGTGCAGTCAGTGGGCGGGACTATTGCCCATCCACAAATTAAGGACACCCGTCTCAGCCAATGGGTGGTTTCTATGGGGTTTGATTGACAGCTGTCCATCACACTCACCGGCGGCGCAGTCCTCCTCGTCCGCCCCGTTCTCGCAGTCCCGCTCGCCATCGCATCGCCATGACAACGAGACACACTTGTTGGTGGAGCCGCCGCAGTCAAACTTCTCCGAAGGACACGTCTGCTTGCCTGGAGGGGAGAAAGGGAGATGATGTTCCATTCCAACACATTGCAACCTTCTCTGCTGCCCTCACTCACTTCACTGGGCACATCTGAGAGGCTTGGGTAGGTGGGTTAGGGGTAGGTAGGAAGGGTTTAGGGTCTAACAGACTAGGGTGTATAGAAGGATTTAGGGTCTAACAGACTAGGGTGTATAGAAGGGTTTTGGGTCTAACAGACTAGGGTGTATAGAAGGGTTTAGGGTCTAACAGACTAGTGTGTATAGAAGTGTTTAGGGTCTAACAGACTAGGGTGTATAGAAGGGTTTAGGTTCTAACAGACTAGTGTGTATAGAAGTGTTTAGGGTCTAACAGACTAGGGTGTATAGAAGGGTTTAGGGTCTAACAGACTAGGGTGTATAGAAGGGTTTAGGGTCTAACAGACTAGGGTGTATAGAAGGATTTAGGGTCTAACAGACTAGGGTGTATAGAAGGGTTTAGGGTCTAACAGACTAGGGTGTATAGAAGGATTTAGGGTCTAACAGACTAGGGTGTATAGAAGGGTTTAGGGTCTAACAGACTAGGGTGTATAGAAGGGTTTAGGGTCTAACAGACTAGTGTGTATAGAAGTGTTTAGGGTCTATCAGACTAGGGTGTATAGAAGGGTTTAGGGTCTAACAGACTAGGGTGTATAGAAGGGTTTAGGGTGTAACAGACTAGGGTGTATAGAAGGTTTTAGGGTCTAACAGACTAGTGTGTATAGAAGTGTTTAGGGTCTAACAGACTAGGGTGTATAGAAGGGTTTAGGGTCTAACAGACTAGGGTGTATAGAAGGGTTTAGGGTGTAACAGACTAGGGTGTATAGAAGGGTTTAGGGTCTAATAGACGAGGGCGTATAGAAGGGTTTAGGGTCTAACAGACTAGGGTGTATAGAAGGGTTTAGGGTCTAATATACGAGGGTGTATAGAAGGGTTTAGGGTCTAATAGACTCGGGCGTATAGAAGGGTCTCTTGTAGTGATGTGTGTTTTAACATATATATAAATATTATTTATTAATCCCAGCCCCCGCAAGAGGCCTGTTGCCTTATGGAGACACTCATTGTAAATAATACTTTTTTCTTAACTGACTTCTCTAGTTAAATAAAGGTTAAATTAAATAAAGATGTTGTTCTCTCAACCCTGAACAGACAAGACAGGAACAACACAGCAGATGTACCAGTTGGCAGAAGAGAACAACATCTTCAAGGAGAACCAAGCTCCCTAACCACAACAGTGGTGAAGAAAACCCAGCTCAGTAACCACAACAGTGGTGAAGAGAACCCAGCTCACTAACCACAACAGTGGTGAAGAGAACCCAGCTCAGTAACCACAACAGTGGTGAACAGAACCCAGCTCAGTAACCACAACAGTGGTGAAGAGAACCCAGCTCAGTAACCACAACAGTGGTGAAGAGAACCCAGCTCACTAACAACAACAGTGGTGAAGAGAACCCAGCTCACTAACCACAACAGTGGTGAAGAGAACCCAGCTCACTAACCACAACAGTGGTGAAGAAAACCCAGCTCAGTAACCACAACAGTGGTGAAGAGAACCCAGCTCACTAACCACAACAGTGGTGAAGAAAACCCAGCTCAGTAACCACAACAGTGGTGAAGAGAACCCAGCTCAGTAACCACAACAGTGGTGAAGAGAACCCAGCTCACTAACCACAACAGTGGTGAAGAGAACCCAGCTCAGTAACCACAACAGTGGTGAAGAGAACCCAGCTCACTAACCACAACAGTGGTGAACCTCACTAACCACAACAGTGGTGAAGAGAACCCAGCTCAGTAACCACAACAGTGGTGAAGAGAGAGAGAAAGAAGATGAGAGCAAGATAAAGGGAGAGAGAGAGAGAAAGAAAGGGAGAGAGAAAGAGGGAGAGAGAGAGAGAGAGAAAGAGAGAGAGAGAAAGAGAGAGCGAGCAAGCGAGAGAGAGAGGTAGAAAGAGGGAGGGAGAGAGAAAGAAAGGGAGAGAGAAAGAGGGAGAGAGAGAGAGGGAGAGAGCAAGAGAGCGAGCGAGAGGTAGAAAGAGTGAGGGAGAGAGAGAAAGAAGATGAGAGTGAGAGAAAGGGAGAGAGAAAGAAGATGAGAGCGAGAGAAATGGAGAGAGAGAGAAAGAAAGGGAGAGAGAAAGAGACAGAGAGAGAGAGGGAGAGAGCAAGAGCGCGAGCAAGAGAGAGAGAAAGAAGATGAGAGAGAGAGAGAGAGAGAGAGAGAGAGAGAGAGAGAGAGAGAGAGAGAGAGAGAGAGAGAGAGAGAGAGAGAGAGAGAGAGAGAGAGGTAGAAAGAGTGAGGGAGAGAGAAAGAAAGTGTGAAAATAGCTATCCTATCCTCTAACCGATGGCCCTTTCATTAACTACACACTTAATCCCCCTCCGTCGCTAACAAGGGAATCAAATACCAACCGTGTCGCTCGACACTAAGACAACGTAGTGATTGATTCGATTATGCTAACGTGTGACTTCCACAAGCTGTCGCTGTAGTTGTGGCTAATGTGTTTTGTTCGAGAAAGGGGCCCTAAAGGCCAAATAAAAGCCCATTTGTCAGAGGCAGAGTGACATTTGCATTGCAGTTGTTTACCGGTGGAGTGACAAATGAAGACTCAACATCTCAACTTTTATGACACAGGAACTAACAGGGATTACGACATTTGTAGTACAATAGTTGGCTCACTGACACTGAAGTTTCTATGATGTGAGTTTCTATGATGTGAGTTTCTTGTTTTGATCTGTATGGCCTCACCTGTAAGTGCAGGTAACTGCCAAAAGAATGGAAACACTTGAAATAAATGAGCAATATAAACTTTATTGAAAGCAAGTGCTTCCACACAGGTGTAGTGAGTTAATTAAGCATTTTGCATCCCATCATGCTTAGGGTCATGTATAAAAAATGCTGGGCGGGCCATTATTTTGGTTACCATGGTTATGCCCCATAGGATGACATCTCCCCCATCCACAGGGCACGAGTGGTCACTGAATGGTTTGAAGAGCATGAAAACGATGTAAGCCATAAGCCATGGCCGTCTCAGTCACCAGATCTCAACCCAGATGAACACTTTATGGGAGATTCTGGGGCGGCGTCTGAGACAGCGTTTTTCACCACCATCAATAAAACACCAAATGATGGAATTTCTTGTGGAACAAAGGTGTCGCATCCCTCCAATAGAGTTCCAGACACTTGTAGAATCTATACCAGGGTGGATCTATACCAGGGTGGATCTATACCAGGGTGGATCTATACCAGGGTGGACCTATACCAGGGTGGACCTATACCAGGGTGGATCTATACCAGGGTGAATCTATACCATGGTGGACCTATACCAGGGTGGACCTATACCAGGGTGGATCTATGCCAGGGTGGATCTATACCAGGGTGGATCTATACCAGGGTGGACCTATACTAGGGTGGATCTATGCCAGGGTGGATCTATACCAGGGTGGATCTATACCAGGGTGGATCTATACCAGGGTGGACCTATACCAGGGTGGATCTATACCAGGGTGGATCTATACCAAGGTGGACCTATACTAGGGTGGATCTATGCCAGGGTGGATCTATACCAGGGTGGATCTATACCAGGGTGGACCTATACCAGGGTGGATCTATACCAGGGTGGATCTATACCAGGGTGGATTGAAGCTGTTCTGACGGCTCCTGGTGGCCCAACACCTTGAGACACTATGTTGGTGTTTCCTTTATTTTGGCAGATATCTCTCCTTTCATGGTCGTATGTGATATATTGATACATCACATGCTGACTTATGTGATTGTGCAGTTTCTTCTACACCAGCGTTTCCCAAACTCCGTCCTCGGTGACCCCAAGGGGCGCATGTTTTTGTTTATTACCCCTAACACTACACAGCTGATTCAAATGAGCAAAGCTTGATGATTAGTTGATTATTTGAATCAGCTGTGTAGTGCTAGGGACAACAACAACGACAAAACGTGCACCCCCTCGGGGTCACCGAGGACGGCGTTTGGGAAACGCTGGTGTAGATGGATCATATGTTTGACCTTTGTCTTGTTGCCGTTTTGTCCAGCACGTCTCACCATTAAAGAAAAAGGGAATTGTAACCAGAGCTGGGTTCAAAATAGTACGTGTTTTTCCTTAAACACTTTCGCTGTGCTTGATTGAGTTTGCCTGGCGCAATGGAGCGAATAGAATAGTTCCAAAAGTGCAAACCCTGGACCATTTGGCGCTCAGGGAGGCTCAATCATGCACTTAAAGTATTGGGGGGAAAACAAATACTATTTCAACCCAGGTCTACACTACAGCCCTACAAGGCAGCCAGAGAGTCAGTCAATGGGTCGTACTGCCTGGTGGTAGGGAGGTTGAGAGAGTAACTTGGCCCAGGCAGCTGAGCAGAAGAAATGGCACCAAACGCTCAGACGACACACACACTAAGTCACGGACAGATTTACTGCTTAATTAAGCTGGGCTAGCGTAGCCACGTCCCTCTCTGTGAATTATGCGTCAGGTACAAGAACGCTAGCTACGCTACAGTGAGCATATCAGCCAGAGTTAGCTACCACGGCTAGCATTCTACTGTATCTACTGTAGCTTAATTAAGCTGGGCTAGCGTAGCCACACCCTCTCTGTGAATTATGGGTCAGGTACAAGAACGCTAGCTAAGCTACAGTATCAGCCTACAACGTTACCTACCATTAGCATAACTAGCGTTAGCATACTACTGTATTCATGGCTCATGCAGCTTACTCACAGTGAATAAGGCATTGTTGTTTACCACAACATGTGTATGGTTTGGGTTCAAATGCAGGTCGTCGTGGGGGATGTGGCCTGAATCAGTACACGTGAAGACATGTTATTATGATGCTAATACACTGGCACTGATGAGTACAGTACACGTGAACTGTGAAAACATGTTACTTACAGCTAATGTGAAGTAAGCAATACAAATAAAGAAATGCTCACACACACACACACGCACGCACGCACGCACGCACGCACACACACACACACACACACACACACACACACACACACACACACACACACACACACACACACACACACACACACACACACACACACACACACACACACACACACACACACACACACACACACAAGCACACACTCCCCCTCTACACACACACACAAGCACACACTCCCCCTCTACACACACACACACGCACACACATACACAACCCCTCTACACACACACGCACTCCCCCCACACACACACACAGACAGACACACAACCCCTCTACACACACACACACACACACACACACACACACACACACACACACACACACACACACACACACACACACACACACACACACACACACACACACACACACACACACACACACACACACACACACAATCCCAATTAAATACATATCTTTGCATAACTAAAATCCTCTCCGTTATTCAGCCAGTCATTACTCATTACTCATTACCTCATTACCTCTAACAGTGAAACATCTCGATAGGGTTGAAGCTCAATATCTACAAAGAGACAACTGTCTGAGGCTGTTTTCATTAACCTCCCCTCCCCTCCTCATACAACTATCCATAATCCTCTGTGTCATTCAACATCTAAAATGGACCAAAATGGTTTTATTAAATCAGATGTCTATCAATAGAGAGTATATGTGTATCTTCGGGTATCAAAGGCTTCTTTCGGGAAAAGCTACACCGAAGCTTATATTATTATATTATTATAGCTTATACTGTTTGCGATCTGTCCTGCAGCTGCACAGAGCTGTCACTCTAAAATGTCTGCTGCATGTGTCACATCATATGGAAATAAGAATTTGTTCTTAACTGACTTGCCTAGTTAAACAAATGATATATAAATGAAAATAATAATAAATAAAATCAAGCAATGATGGATATTACCAACAGTCGGTGCTTGAAGTAGAATTTAAAAAGGCACTAATTGCATGTCTGCCGGGACTCATTATAATGTTACAGTACCAGTGTTCATATTTGAGAATTAATATTCTGTAAGAGGTGTAAGTACTCCAGTAGAAAATTTGAGGTGCCTGTACTCTGTACTCTGTGTACTCTGTGTTCTGTGGACTCTGGACTCTGTGTACTCTGTGTTCTGTGGACTCTGTGTACTCTGGACTCTGTGTACTCTGGACTCGGCCCTGTCTAAAAGCCTCACCCTCTTTTTCAGGCCCAATTCAAGAACTGCCAACAGTCATCTTGGACCGAGCTCGAAGGGGAATAGGAAAAAAAATACAAGTTACACATTTTAGCCAATGGTGATACATCCTGTCTGTAAAACTGAAATGTTTTAGATTCCATGATAGTAATGTAAAGGTCAGGTTAAAGGTTACATTTCAAATCAGGCTGTAAAGCCAAACTTCCTGGATGTGGAACTGAATAGAGATCTGAAGAGAAATGGGAGTCCATTCTGCTGTTCTGACATGAGAGTCCTCCTCACTGTTCTGACGTGGGAGTCCATTCTGCTGTTCTGACGTGGGAGTCCTTTCTGCTGTTCTGACATGGGAGTCCTTTCTGCTGTTCTGACATGGGAGTCCTCCTCACTGTTCTGACATGGGAGTCCTCCTCACTGTTCTGACATGGGAGTCCTTTCTGCTGTTCTGACATGGGAGTCCTTTCTGCTGTTCTGACATGGGAGTCCTTTCTGCTGTTCTGACATGGGCGTCCTTTCTGCTGTTCTGACATGGGAGTCCTTTCTGCTGTTCTGACATGGGAGTCCTTTCTGCTGTTCTGACATGGGAGTCCTCCTCACTGTTCTGACATGGGAGTCCTCCTCACTGTTCTGACATGGGAGTCCTTTCTGCTGTTCTGACATGGGAGTCCTTTCTGCTGTTCTGACATGGGAGTCCTCCTCACTGTTCTGACATGGGAGTCCTCCTCACTGTTCTGACATGGGAGTCCTTTCTGCTGTTCTGACATGGGAGTCCTTTCTGCTGTTCTGACATGGGAGTCCTTTCTGCTGTTCTGACATGGGAGTCCTTTCTGCTGTTCTGACATGGGAGTCCTTTCTGCTGTTCTGACATGGGAGTCCTTTCTGCTGTTCTGACATGGGAGTCCTTTCTGCTGTTCTGACATGGGAGTCCTTTCTGCTGTTCTGACATGGGAGTCCTTTCTGCTGTTCTGACATGGGAGTCCTCCTCACTGTTCTGACATGGGAGTCCTCCTCACTGTTCTGACATGGGAGTCCTTTCTGCTGTTCTGACATGGGAGTCCTCCTCACTGTTCTGACATGGGAGTCCTTTCTGCTGTTCTGACATGGGAGTCCATTCTGCTGTTCTGACATGGGAGTCCTCCTCACTGTTCTGACATGGGAGTCCTCCTCACTGTTCTGACATGGGAGTCCTTTCTGCTGTTCTGACATGGGAGTCCTCCTCACTGTTCTGACATGGGAGTCCTTTCTGCTGTTCTGACATGGGAGTCCTTTCTGCTGTTCTGACATGGGAGTCCATTCTGCTGTTCTGACATGGGAGTCCTCCTCACTGTTCTGACATGGGAGTCCTTTCTGCTGTTCTGACATGGGAGTCCTCCTCACTGTTCTGACATGGGAGTCCTTTCTGCTGTTCTGACATGGGAGTCCTCCTCACTGTTCTGACATGGGAGTCCTTTCTGCTGTTCTGACATGGGAGTCCTTTCTGCTGTTCTGACATGGGAGTCCATTCTGCTGTTCTGACATGGGAGTCCTCCTCACTGTTCTGACATGGGAGTCCTTCTCACTGTTCTGACATGGGAGTCTATTCTGCTGTTCTGACATGGGAGTCCTCCTCACTGTTCTGACATGGGAGTCCATTCTGCTGTTCTGACATGGGAGTCCTCCTCACTGTTCTGACATGGGAGTCCATTCTGCTGTTCTGACATGGGAGTCCTTTCTGCTGTTCTGACATGGGAGTCCTCCTCACTGTTCTGACATGGGAGTCCATTCTGCTGTTCTGACATGGGAGTCCATTCTGCTGTTCTGACATGGGAGTCCTCCTCACTGTTCTGACATGGGAGTCCTCCTCACTGTTCTGACATGGGAGTCCTCCTCACTGTTCTGACATGGGAGTCCTCCTCACTGTTCTGACATGGGAGTCCTCCTCACTGTTCTGACATGGGAGTCCTCCTCACTGTTCTGACATGGGAGTCCACCTCACTGTTCTGACATGGGAGTCCTCCTCACTGTTCTGACATGGGAGTCCTCCTCACTGTTCTGACATGGGAGTCCATTCTGCTGTTCTGACATGGGAGTCCATTCTGCTGTTCTGACATGGGAGTCCTTTCTGCTGTTCTGACATGGGAGTCCTTTCTGCTGTTCTGACATGGGAGTCCTCCTCACTGTTCTGACATGGGAGTCCATTCTGCTGTTCTGACATGGGAGTCCTCCTCACTGTTCTGACATGAGAGTCCTCCTCACTGTTCTGACATGGGAGTCCATTCTGCTGTTCTGACATGGGAGTCCATTCTGCTGTTCTGACATGGGAGTCCTCCTCACTGTTCTGACATGGGAGTCCTCCTCACTGTTCTGACATGGGAGTCTATTCTGCTGTTCTGACATGGGAGTCCTCCTCACTGTTCTGACATGGGAGTCCATTCTGCTGTTCTGACATGGGAGTCCTCCTCGCTGTTCTGACATGGGAGTCCATTCTGCTGTTCTGACATGGGAGTCCTTTCTGCTGTTCTGACATGGGAGTCTATTCTGCTGTTCTGACATGGGAGTCCTCCTCACTGTTCTGACATGGGAGTCCTTTCTGCTGTTCTGACATGGGAGTCCTCCTCACTGTTCTGACATGGGAGTCCTCCTCACTGTTCTGACATGGGAGTCCTTTCTGCTGTTCTGACATGGGAGTCCAGTGAACACGAGAACAGATCAATATTTCTACAGTAATAAATACACAGGACGGGGAGTATACGGTATCTGTTGATCCTCTGTAATTCCACTATACATCGCTAGGAAAACTATTTCAAGTGAATCTCCACAGAGAGCCATTTATTTTTCAGTACTTTTGAGTTACTAACCGGCTCAGCCAAAGCCCCAGCCTTAATCTTTCATGTGTCAGTGTAACGCTACTCCAGTGTGTAATTATGAGACAACTCACTGCACTACAATGATCTAGGCTGATACAGATCTTGGGCTTTTCTGTCTGTGTACACAGATATAGAGGAAAAGAGAACGAGAGAGAGAAAGACAGAGACAGAGAGACAGAGAGAGAGAGAGAGAGAGAGAGAGAGAGAGAGAGAGAGAGAGAGACCGAGAGACAAGGAGAGAGAGACAGAGAAAAGAGACCAAGAGACAGGGAGAGAGAGAGAGAACGACAGGGAGAGAGAGACAGAGAGCGAGAGACAGAGAGCGAGAGACAGAGAGAGCGAGAGACAGAGAGCGAGAGACAGAGAGAGAGAGAGAGAGAGAGAGACAGAGACCAAGAGACAGAGACAGAGATACTGGGAGACAGAGACCGAGAGACTGGGAGAGAGAGACAGAGAGACAGAGACAGGGAGACAGAGACTGGGAGACAGAGAGACAGGGAGAGAGAGAGAGAGAGAGAGAGAGAGAGAGAGAGAGAGAGAGAGAGAGAGAGAGAGAGAGAGAGAGAGAGAGAGAGAGAGAGAGAGAGAGAGAGACCCCATTTAGGCCCCCTCAGATCAGAACTATGCCCCTCCTTCCCACTCCATGCACACTACCCCCGCAAAGAGGGCCTCAACATGGAAGTCACACATACGCCCAGGCAGTGAGCGGGCAAACAGGCCACTCTTACACTAACCCAAGCCAATGGCATGTACCAGATGCTCAGCAGGCTCTGCTCACACTTACTGGCCTGAGGCCAAACCACACGACCAACAACATTGGACACTTTATGGAACACAAAGCCTTCACTATATCATCCTGGAATATCCAAGGCCTGAGGTCATCTGCCTTTGGCCTAAAGAGCAGGAACCCGGACTTCACCAAAGAAATCGGTAATACAGACATTGTCATCCTGCAAGAAACCTAGTATAGAGGAGACGGACCCACTGGTTTCCCTCTAGGTTACAGAGAGCTGGTAGTCCCATCCACCAAACTACCAGGTGTGAAACAGGGTATGGATTCAGGGGATATGCTAATTTGGTATAGCGCAGACCTAACTCACTCCATTAAATTAATCAAAACAGGAACATTTTACATTTGGCTAGAAATTCAAAAGGAAATGATCTTAACAGAGAAAAATGTCCTCCTGTGTGCTACCTATATCCCCCCACTAGAATCGCCATACTTTAATGAAGACTGCTTCTCCATCCTGGAGGGGGAAATCAATCATTTCCAGGCCCAGGGACATGTACTAGTCTGTGGTGACCTAAATGCCAGAACCGGACAAGAACCTGACACCCTCAGCAGGGTCACCTACCTGCAGGTGACAGCATTCCCTCCCCCATATGCCCCCCTAGGCAAAACTATGACAACATAACCAACAAAAACGGGTCACAACTCCTGCAGCTCTGTCGCACGCTGGGTATGTACATAGTCAATGGTAGGCTTCGAGGGGAATCCTATGGTAGGTACACCTATAGCTCATCTCTTGGCAGTAGTACTGTAGACTACTTTATCACTGATCTCAACCCAGACTCCTATGGTAGATACACCTATAGCTCATCTCTTGGCAGTAGTACTGTAGACTACTTTATCACTGATCTCAACCCAGAGTCTCGCAGAGCGTTCACAAACAACAACATAAAGAATGATCTATTCAAAATAGAGATGTATGGGTAAACCACTTCTCCAATCTTTTTGTCTCTATAACAAAGAATAAAGAGCAAAAACATATACAGGATCAAATACAAATCTTAGAATCAACTATTAAAGACCCAGAACACACTGGATTCCAGAACCCACTGGATTCCAGAACCCACTGGATTCCAGAACCCACTGGATACCAGAACCCACTGGATTCCAGAACCCACTGGATTCCAGAACCCACTGGATTCTCCAATTACCTTGAATGAGCTACATGACAAAATAAAAACCCTCCAACCCAAAAAGGCCTGTGGTGTTGATGGTATCCTTAATGAAATGATCAAATATAAATATCAATATAAATTCCAATTGGCTATACTAAAACTCTTTAACATCATCCTTAGCTATGGCATCTTCCCCAATATTTGGAATCAAGGACTGATCACCCCAATCCACAAAAGTGGAGACAAATTTGACCCCAATTACTACCGTGGAATATGCGTCAACAGCAACCTTGGGAAAATCTGCATTATCATTAACAGGAGACTCGTACATGTCCTCAATGAAAACAATGTACTGAGCAAATGTCAAATTGGTTTTTTACCAAATTACCGTACAACAGACCATGTATTCACCCTGCACACCCTAATTGACAACCAAACAAACCAAAATAAAGGCAAAGTCTTCTCATGCTTTGTTGATTTCAAAAAAGCCTTCGACTCAATTTGGCATGAGGGTCTGCTATACAAATTGATGGAAAGTGGTGTTGGGGGTAAAACATACGACATTATAAAATCCATGTAGACAAACAACAAGTGTGTGGTTAAAATAGGCAAAAAACACAAACTTCTTCACACAGGGCCGTGGGGTGAGACAAGGATGCAGCGTAAGCCCCACCCTCTTCAACATATATATCAATGAAATGGCACAGGCACTAGAAAAGTCTGCAGCACACGGCCTCACCCTACTAGAGTCTGAAGTCAAATGTCTACTGTTTGCTGATGATCTGGTGCTTCTGTCACCAACCAAGGAAGGCCTACATCAGCCCCTAGATATTCTGCACAGATTCTGCCAGACCTGGGCCCTGACAGTAAATCTCAGTAAGACCAAAATAATGATATTCCAAAAAAGGTCCAGTCACCAGGACCTCAAATACAAATTCCATCTAAACACCATTGCCCTAGAGCACACAAAAAACTATACATACCTTGGCCTAAACATCAGCACCACAGGTAGCTTCCACAAAGCTGTGAACGATCTGAGAGACAAGGCAAGAAGGGCCTTCTATGCCATCAAAAGGAACATAAAATTCAACATACCAATTACGATCTGGCTAAAAATACTTGAATCAGTAATAGAGCCCATTGCCCTTTATGGTTGTGAGGTCTGGGGTCCGCTCACCAACCAAGATTTCACA